>NC_040022.1:26727907-26732231 GCF_000972845.2 Larimichthys crocea | reverse complement strand
AAAAAAAAAAAAAAAAAAGAAAGCGCTGCAAAGTGCATTTACTAAGAAATGAGCTGCCTAAAGAGGAGGCTTCTTCTTTATTTATATATATAGATTAAATACATATATATAAACTAACACACGGTGTTTTAGCTTCACATCTCCTGCCTGCCTGCCTCCTCTCCGCTCGGTGAGAGCCGCAGCTCAGCTCTGCTCTCAGTCTGAGGGAGGCTCGCTCTGTGTGCTCGCTGGTAGGGGAGCTGACCAGTGACGACAGCAGCGCACACACACACACACACACACACACACACACACACACACACTTTGTGGGAGTGTAACATTTCTCTAACATGTGGCACCTCGCTACACACACACACACACACACAGTGAGTTTTTCTACTTTGATTGCATTAATTAAACATAATTTATCACCTTGTACAGAAAAAAAAAACAGAAATTCAATTATTAAAACCTTGAATTTGTGATTCAAGGTTCAAGGAATCTAATATTTGTTGTGCAAAGCAGCAGATGTAATATAAATAACACATATACAAACAAAGGTAACAGCAACCGGTTAAAGACAAAATAAATAAACACAACATAGTCTCACATTGTGTGTTTCTGTATCTACTTGTATCTGTAATATTACTACACACACACACACACACACACACACACACACACACACACACACACAGTGTGTTTTTCTACTCTGATTGCATTGATTAAACATAATTTATCACCTTGTACAGAAAAAAAGCATGTATTTTAGTTTTAATATGAAGAAATTCAGTATTAAAAACCTTGAATTTGTGATTCAAGGTTCAAGGAATCTAATGTTTGTTGTGCAAAGCAGCAGATGTAATATAATTAAACACATATACAAACAAAGGTAACAGCAACTGGTTAAAGACAAAATAAATAAACACAACATGAAGGTTCCATGTCTCACATTGTGTTTTTTTGTATCTACTTGTATCTGTAATATTACTACACACACACACACACACACACTTTGTGGGAGTGTAACATTTCTCTGACATGTGGCACCTCGCTACACACAAACACACACACACAGTGAGTTTTTCTACTTTGATTGCATTAAATAAACATAATTTATCACCTTGTACAGAAGATCTTCTTCACTTATTTAATTTTTAATATGAAGAAATTCAATATTAAAAACCTTGAATTTGTGATTCAAGGTTCAAGGAATCTAATATTTGTTGTGCAAAGCAGCAGATGTAATATAAATAACACATATACAAACAAAGGTAACAGCAACCAGTGACAGACAAAATAAATAAACACAACATAGACTCACATCGTGTGTTTTTGTATCTACTTGTACCTGTAATATTAGGATGCTTAAATTTAAGCAGCTAAATGGAATTCAGCCACAAAGTCCTTGTACTTTGTGCAACATTGTGTAGAATTTTTTTTTTTGTGATTTAGCGCCCCCTCAGTTTCATCCCACTGTGATAAATATGTTCAGCTGTACACGTGTATTTGTTATGATTATATTATAAAACTGAGCAAGTCGACGACTCTTCTAACAGCCAAACATCAACGAGGTCAGCAGACATAGCAGCCAGCTTATGTTACTGACTAGTAATCCTTTTCTCTTCTCAGCTTCTTCCAGTTCTACCTCCCACTTAACCAGCTCCTGTTCTGGCACAACACCAGCTCCACTCCCTGTCTGCATTCACTCGCTCCCCCGAGGGCCTCAAAACCTCCTCCTCTTCTTTTTCTTCTTCCCGGTGATTCAAACACTAACACTCTCCCTGGTGCCCTGAGCTCACAGCCCGACTAACAAACTGAGCTAACATGAGCTAACAGCAGCTAAGAAACTGAGCTTACATGAGCTAACAGCAGCTTACATTAGCTAACTTTAGCTCACATAGGCTAATATTAGCTAGCAGCAGTTAAGAAACTGAGCTAACATTAGCAACAACAGCTAAGAAACTGAGCTTACATGATCTAACAGCAGCTCACATTAGCTAACAGCAACTGACATTAGCTAACTTTAGCTCACATAGGCTAATATTAGCTAGCAGCAGTTAAGAAACTGAGCTAACATGAGCTAACAGCAGCTAAGAAACTGAGCTTACATGATCTAACAGCAGCTCACATTAGCTAACAGCAACTGACATTAGCTAACTTTAGCTCACAAATGTTAATATTAGCTAGCAGCAGTTAAGAAACTGAGCTAACATTAACGTCAACAGCTAACAAACTTAGATAACATGAGCTAACAGCATCTAACATTACTTAACTTTAGCTCACATAGGTTCATATTAGCTAGCAGCAGCTAAGAAACTGAGCTAACATTAACGTCAACAGCTAACAAACTTAGATAACATGAGCTAACAGCAGAGCGAGGTCCACATGGTCAAAGAGAAAATGTTTACACGCCCACAAAGGGTGTGTGTGTGGGGTGGTGGAGTAATATTACGAGGTACAAGAGATACAAAAACACCATGTGAGACTATGTTGTTTTATTAGTTGTCTTTCACCGGTTGCTGTTACTTTGTTTGTAATGTGTTAATTTATATTACATCTCTGCTTTGCACACAAATATTATTCCTTGAACCTTAAGATCACGAATTCAAGGTTTTTAATATTGAATTTCTTCATATTAAAACTAAATAAAGTGAAGAAGATCTTCTGTACAAGGTGATAGATTATGATTTAATCAATGCATCAAGTAGAAAAACTCACTGTTGTTGTGTGCGAGGTGCCACAGGTTAGAGAAATGTTACAACTCCCACAAAGTGTGGTGGTGTGTGTGTGTGTGTGTGTGTGTGTGTGGGTGTGTGTGGTGTGTTGTGTGTGTGTGTGTGTGGTGTGGTGTGGTGGTGTGTGTGTGTGTGTGTGTGGGGTGTGTGTGTGGGCTGCTGTCGTCACTGGTCAGCTCCCCTACCAGCGAGCAAGCAGAGCGCACCTCCCTCAGACTGAGAGCAGAGCTGAGCGCGGCTCTCACCGAGCGGAGAGGAGGCAGGCAGGCAGAGATTGTGAAGCTAAAAACACGCGGTGTTAGTTTATATATATGTATTTAATCTATAATATAAATAAAGAAGAAGCTCCTCTTTAGGCAGCTCATTTCTTAGTAAATGCACTTTGCAGCGCTTTTTTTTTTTTTTTTTATTTTTCGCATGGCAGTTCACTTCACATCCGGGCCACAATGCCTTGACTCCTCCATTATTTTCTAAAAAAAAAAAAAGAGAGAGGAGGTTCACGTGCTTGTTATATTTATATTTTTATATTTTTCTACAGTTAGCGACAAACACTTTTTTTTTTTTTTTTTTTTAATTTTTTGTTTTGCTTGCTGCTGCTCCTGCTGCTGGCTCCTGCTCCGTGCGGTGATGGAGGAGCGCGGAGGAGAAAACCGAGACGTGGGGGAGAAGAGGAGATGTCTAACCAAGGAGTCCGGCGGAACGGCCCAGTGAAGCTCCGACTAACAGGTAGCTACCAACGGCTTTTTAAACCCCCAACTGCCGCCGAGCGGGAACCGGCGCGGGCTGCGTCTATCTCCTGGATCGGCCGTTGGAGTTTCAGTCACGGCTGATTTTTAAACGGCTAAACTCAACGGCTGTTTTTAAACGGCTAAACAACATTTAATCCGCTTTAATCAACATTTTGTATCAAATGTTTTGTGTATTTTTTTTAAAAAAAAGCCGTAGGCTTATAATCGTTTAATTATTATTATTTTTATATTATTATGATGCTCTTGGAAGTAGTCGCCACCTGTCCGCACCAGTCATAACACGGCTCCCGGAAGCTAGTGACTCGTTCGCCGCTTTATTTAAACCCCCTTTCCCTCCTTCTATATATTAAAAAAAATAAGCACAATATCTTTTGTTTATTGTTAATATTACAACAATGTTCTGTCTAAACTATCACAGCCACAGGCTCCACCATAAAGTAGGCTAGCTGACGTTAGCCTAGCCTTCCTTGCCATAGTGTTTTTGTTGCAGCTCCACAGTCACACAAGCAAGTTGTCCTGATTTGTTATTGTTGCTTTAAATGATTAAAGTCCCTGCAACCATGAGCACACTAACCTCCTCCAAAGGTTAATTTGTTGTCTTCTCCTCTTCTCTCTTCTCTCTCTCTCAGCTGGTTTTGGTTTGTGTGTCTTTTCAACACAAACAGCGTTACATGAGAGACAGCACAGTGTTTTGACTGGGAGAAGTGGCCGACAGCTGCCCTCCTCTCTCTTGTTTTTTCTTTTTGATTGCTCCTCCACATCTGACCTGAATCAGATTCCGGGCTTGTTTTGTTTTTGTTTTATCAGGAAGAAGAAGCCAAATTAATATTAAGCCGTCGCTGTTCTATTGTGTAATGG